>NC_057794.1:477180563-477189428 GCF_018294505.1 Triticum aestivum
CTGCCCCGCGCCCTAGCCCCTACCCGCGGCCCGCCCCCGCCCGCCGACGCCGTCGCCATCATCGCCCCTGCCTCCCCCGCCGTCGCCATCGCCAGAGCCCTCGCTGTGAGCCGCCGCGCCCATCCGGCTCAAAGCATGTTTTTTATTAGATTAATTTCTTATTAGATTTATTACATTAATGTTTTTGTTCACAGCATGTTTTTGTTCATATATGTATTTTTTTGTTCATTTGTGTATTAATGTTTTTGTTGCATATATGTAAATTTTTTCAATGTATATATGTATGTGGTAGCTATATATGCATGATGAGGGGGGTGGGGGTCGATATACCCCCTCCCCGATAACTTCAACATGAGCGGAGAGGTCGATATACCCCCTCCCCGATAATTTCAACATGTTTTTTTTCTGTTGATGATATATATGATGATGTTTTTTTTCATATATGCATTTTTTCATATATATGATGATGTTAGTGGAGAGGAAAAAGTAAAATAAGGAAAAGGAAAATAAGTAGAGAAAGAAGGAGAAGAAGAAGGAGAAGACACATGGGGGGGTCGAGAACGTCGGACATTCATGAGAGAGGCGAGGAAGAAGGGGAAGAAGAGGGAGAAGAAGAGGAGAGGAAGAAGAGGAAGTCTTCTCCTCTATTCTTTCTTTTCTTCTTTTTTCTTCTTCTTCTTCCTCTTCATTTTATCGAGAACGAGGGTCGTCGAGAGGTCGAGGACCGGTAGAGGAGAAACCCTAAATAGAAAGTATCGTCGGTGTGAGATACATGTATCGGCGGTGTTGGACACTACACCCACATCCCACAAGTGGCGCGGGCTTCGACGCCCACGTCACTTGTGGGACGTGGATGTAGTGTCCGACACCGAAGGCCACATGTCTCTCACACCCACGATACTTGCTAGCTATTTAGGGTTTCCTCTACCAAAAAGAAGAGGAGAAATAAATAAGAAGAAGAAAAAAGAAGAAAAAGAAGAGGAGAAGAAGAAAGGAATAGTGGAGAAGAAGAGAAAATAGAATATATTCTATTTTCTCTTTTCTCCACTATTCCTTTCTTCTTCTCCTCTTTTTTTTCTTCTTTTCTTCTTCTTCTTCTTCTTCTTCTTCTTCTTATTCTTATTAGCCGGAAGTAGAGAGAGGTTTCCTAGTGTCAAAGTATTGAAGAAATCCATGCCTTCATCATTAGCCGGAAGTAACCAGGGCATGTTGGTACGAAATTCTGCAAAGTTGTTCTGGAATGGAGTCCCGGATAGAATAATCCGCCTTTTGGTACGAATTCAGCAAAGGCCTTCCAAATAGCGATATTTGGAAGGCTCTTGCTGAACTTTGTATCAAAAAGCGAATTATCCTATCTGGGACTCCGTTCCAGAACAACTTTGAAGAGCTTCGTACCATCATGCACATGTTACTTTCACCTAATGATGAAGACATGGTTTTGTTGAATCCCTTGACACTAGGCAACCTCCCGACCCCTCGGCGATCCTATCGAACATGAGAGGAAGAAGAGGATAAAAAAAGAAGAGGAAGAAGAAAAAAAAGAGGAGAAGAAAGAATAGAGGAGATCTTCTCCTCTATTCTTTCTTCTCCTCTTATTTTTCTTCTTCTTCCTCTTTTTTTTATCGGGAACGAGGGTCGTCGAGGGACATAGATGTAGTGTCGTCATTGTCGATATATACCCCCTCCCGATAGCTTACTATGATTAGGTAGCTAGTTCTACGTTTGGCACTAATATATCCATCTGTCATGTTTGAATAATAATTGCCATGTTGTAAATATTTGTAGAAACTATGGACACCGCCCTAGACGAAGCAACAAAAGAAGCGTTGTTGAGGGACATAATCGCAGAAGGAAGTGATGCCTTCTCGTTGTTTCTCAACGAAACCGATGGTCTGGAAGGAGAGGGTGATCAATAAGCTGGCTATGGTGACCTAATGCCGGTGCAAGAAGAAGAACATGAGGACGGCTCTGGTGACCCAATGCCGGTGCAAGAAGGAGACCGTGATGATGGCTCCGGTGACCGAACCGAGTCCGGCCAGGTATATATATTAGTTAAGCCTATGCTGACTAGCTGATTGATGCATTCATTGTTTTGGTATGTACACATATTAATTAAGTCTTTGTTCTTTTTTCTAGCCCTCTAAATCGAGCACAACTTCAGTAAAGAGACGAGGCCTGAAGAAAAAGTTGAGCTCGGATGAAAAGTTTGAGATCATAGCAATCGCGCCCGACGGCCAACCTATTGAACCCCTCCGGACAAAGAGCGCATTTGTTGCTAAGTGCGGGGTTCTTGTTAGGGACAAGATCTCGATAAGCATCCAGCAATGGTTTAAGCCGGCTACAGAAGACCCTGAGGTATCTTATGTCAATGATATGTAGAAAAATGATCTTTGGACTGAGCTGAAGTCAAATTTCACCCTACCGCCTGAGGATAATCCAAAGAACCCAGTTAAAGAGAAATTAATCAAGTCTTTTGCTCTGAAGAGGATGGCAGAACTATTCAGGAGGTGGAAGAAAGAGCTGAATAAGTTTGTCGAAAATAATGAGACACCAGAATTCAAGGGCAGATATGAGAAGATCAGAGATCACTGGCCCGCATTTGTGGCCCACAAGACATCAGAAAAGAGTAAGAAGATGTCGGCGACAAACAAGCAAAATGCTGTGAAGAAGAAGCTTCACCATCGCACGGGGTCAGGTGGCTACCTCATAGCCCGGCCTAAGTGGTCCAAGACTAAGAATGATCTGGTTCATAAAGGGATCGAACCAGAGACAATTAACTGGCCAGACCGTTGCCGGACTTGGTTCTTCGGGGCTGGCGGAACACTGGACCCTATAACAGGGAAGTGCATTTGGACGAACGATCAAATGGACATACCAGTCAGTAAGCTTAAGCAGTATATCAAAGCAGCGCAGGAAGGGACGTTCTTTCCAGACAAAGAGAACGACGACCTCACAATGGCCCTCAGGAATCCTGAGCACCCTGGACGGACACGAGGCACGCCAGGCTCCATTCTGTGGAAGGTTGGGTTTCCAAATGCAGGCGGTTACAAATCCCATGAGAGGAGGAAAAAAGTGCAGCAGACCCAAATACAGGCGCTGCAAGCAAGGGTAGATGCGATAGAGGAACGAGAAGCAAATCGCAGCAAACGTACTGCCGAAGCCTCCCCCAAAGCTACCCCGCCATCTCAGCGCAGAAGCAGCGTGGCTTCCACCGAGCTACTTCAGCTGGAGCCTGCCTTGACGGCTCCTGCCAGCTATCCCGTGGATGCTATAACGGAGTCTCAAAATTGCCACCTTATGACGCAATGTATGAATTTGAAGGTCAAGGCGGCTGTTGGCTCTGTTTATCCTACTGAACCCAGCGCAACTTTTCACTGCCGGCCGATTCCAGAAGGATATGCTAGGGTGATGGTGGATGAGATAACGGAGGGATTTGAGGACCTCCAGCTTGACCACCCTACCGGTGAAGGGGAGACTTGGCTGGGGTCTGCTCTGAAGACTCCATGCCTATGGCGGAAGGAGCTCATCAACCTTCCGAACTGGACGCCACCGCCTCCTCCTCCTCCTCCGGCGAGTCAGGGCACTCCGCCTCCACCGCCTCCTCCTCCGGCGAGTGACGATCAGGGCCCTCGGCCGGCTCCTTCTCCAGCGCGTGGCGGCACTCCGCCTGCTTCTCCGCCTGCGTCGACGCGCCCGAGCAGCCAGCCTCCTCCTTCTCCGCCTCATCAGCAAGGGCGGAAGAGACCTGCTGCCGCTCCAGCTGCTCCGGCGCGTCGTAGTCCTTCTCCTCCGCCGCTTAAGCAAGTAAAGAAGACAACCGCTCCGTCTGCTCGGTCGGCGTCTAGCAGTACAACCAGAGGCGGGAGGACATACAGATTCGGTCCTTCTCTGAAGACTCCAGAGAAGTTACCATATGAGAGGACCCTAGAGGAGAACGCCGAGATCGCGCGAGAAGAAGTGAGGAACTTCTTTGAAGGGGTGAAAGCAAAGAAACATCCACCTCCGGAGGAGAAGGTAGATCGGGTGAAAGTGAAGCGCACTCTGGCTGCCCTGACAAAACCACCGAAGTCTGATCTGCCGAAAGGAAACTATGACCGCATTATTGGAAAGGAATTTGCCAAAGCGGAGCGGTCGGGAAGTACTGTCAGTGATCAAAGGCTGAAAGAATGACGAGCTGGGAAACAAATTGCCCAGCTCGGCGAACAAGCGAAGCAATCGTGCCCCCCGCTCAAGGTGCCTAGCCACAACATCGATAATGATCCGAGGATGGTGCCCGGTTATAGCAATCTTTCAGATTACCTACCCGACGAAGTACATTATGAACCCATGGAGGTGCAGATACAAAGATACGAGTACGGGAAGCCTCTCTTCAAAGATGAAAGATCTCTATCAACGATGATGCGAAGATTGCATGATTGGTACTTGAAAATCTGCAGAGACTCTAGGGGGAGGAGTACTTTGTATGTGAAAGTTAAAAAGGAGCATGACCTCGTTGGAATTGATCTGTTGCCTGTTCCATTTGAGGAGTTCTATCAGTTTTTCAATCAACTGGCCCTCGATAAAACAACGGTCGCCTACTACTGTCTGTAAGTAGTACTACTTCTGTCATTAAGTTTCTCTATATAGCTTAGCTCTTTCATTGCATGTATTTATAATCATCCTCACTATATTATGCAGATTGAAGATCGCCGAATTGAAGAAAAGACAAGTCGGTGATATTGGGTTCATTAACACATATCTCATAGATGCAACTCAGGTTAAACTTCATGCCGCAGCTACCGAGGCCAGCTTGCTACGATCGTTCGTAATAAATCAAAACAAAGATATAATACTCTTTCCTTACAACTTCAGGTGAGTGTTACTGTCTTGTGCGTATTCGGTTTCCCTTATATATTAGTCAAGGTTATAGTTATGTAATTCATGAGTTATGCATGTGTGTGCAGTTTCCACTATATTCTCCTAGAGATTAAGCTTGAGCAGGGAGTAGTAACCGTCTTGGACTCTAAACGAAAAGATCCCAAGGAGTATGCGGACATGACTGAAATCCTCAAGAAGTAAGTTAAATCGATCATTATCCACCATATCAGCAACTTTGTTCATTTCCTGATATCAAGTAATTGTTTTCTTTGTCCGGCAGGGTTTGGAGAAAATTCACCAAAACAGTTCCGGGACTGCCGAAGGAGCTGGAATTTAGACACCCGAAAGTAAGTACTATAGTAGCATGTTCCGCGCATCTCCTAGTGATTCAAGCGCTAGTTTCATCAATACCATTTAGCATTCTTGCTTATCAGTTTGATTGACCTCTATTTCTTGTAAAGTGGTTGTGGCAGGAACAAGGGAATGATTTCTGTGGATACTACATCTGCGAGTTCATCCGCCACACGACCTGTGAGCGGGGCGGGTACTCTAACGAACAATATGAAGTACGTAAATAACAACATTCACAATTTTATTTTATTACCATCATTTGTGTTGAGTTTCATTCATTTATATATATATATATGTATTGACCCCCTTCTTCAAATTAGATGTTTCGGAAGCGGGATGAACTCCTAGCACCAGCTCGCATGCGAGCAATTCAAGAGGAATTGGCGGCATTCTTTCTTGACCACGTGATCCCTAAAGACGGAGAATTCTATGTGGACCCTGAGTCCGTATGATTATATTTGTAAGAGATAATTATTGTATATATGTAGCCGGTAGTGTCAGATAGATATACGAGAACTTGTTGTTCGACAAATCTCTCGGAGAAGGAGAGGTGGTCGATATCACTTCTCTCTGTATATATGCATATATGTTCATGACGATCTTCTGTTTCCTTCGTTTGCTTACTAGCTAGCTAGCGTGTCTAGTCCTCTCTATATACGTATGTATAGTACGTAGCGTCGACCAAGCACAGACATAACAGAGGACACTTCTCTCTATTAATTATAACTAGCTAACACAATATATGAAACACCTAAATTAACCCCCCAAAACCCCCAACCCCCCCTTTAAAAAAACAAAAACCCCAGCCACAGAAGTGCTGACGCGTGGATGCCTATTGGTCCCGGTTGGTTCCACCAACCGGGACCAAAGGGTCTCCACGTGGGCAGTGCGCAGAGCCCAGTCAGAAGACCCTTTGGTCCCGGTTGGTGGCACCAACCGGGACCAAAGGGTGTCCTGACTGGATTCTGTGCACTGCCCATGTGGAGGGCCTTTAGTCCCGGTTCTGGATTGAACCAGGACTATAGGCCCTTTTTTCTACCAGTGGCCTCATGTACTGCATAGTTCTGCTCTCACTCATAATGATAGCTCTTGTTGCATATACCACTGTTTAGATGGATGATGTTGTACTTGCAAGTATTCGAGACTTGCATGTATTGCTATTTTCGAGATGATGACGAGATACCACTTTGTGTTGGATGATGATTATGATGAGACTATTTGTATGTATATGCTATGATCATATTTGTGGTCTCGCAGCCATTTGTATGTGTATCATGATGACATTTGTATCTGCTAAATATTCTTGTATAAAGCCTGTTCAAATACAAAACAAATATGCAGGAAAAAACAAAAACTACTAAAATTAGCTGTAGCGAGTGGAGAAAAGTTAGCAGCAGCGCCACAGTAGCAGCAGCGTGTCCATGCAAAGCGCGCTAGAGCTATTAGCAGTAGCGAGCTTCCACGAAGCACGCTGCTGCTACACTTGTATAGCAGTAGCGCGGGTGTGCACGCGCTACTGCTACGGGTTAGCTATAGTGCCTTATTAGTAGCGCTGGTCCCTGCGCTTCTGATATACCTAGAACCCGCGCTGCTGCTAGGCTTTTCCCTAGTATTGAGGTGGTGCCGGCGACGAGACGGTGCGGGCGATCAACGGTGGTTAGGACGGAGACGGGAAGGCATTAAGTAAACCACACCTACATATGCAAACTAAGAGTTATTTTGAGCTTAGATTGCATATAAATCAAATAAACTACCACGTATAATGCATTCCATACAAAAACCCACAAATCACTATACATATAGAGCATTGCAATAGCTAATCTAGCAATGAGAGCTGAAAGAACAAAGTTGCTAACCTTTGTGATCACTTGGATGGATTGGGTGCCTTCAAATCTTGACAAATTTTGGCAAAAATGGAGGATGAGCTCGAGAGGAGAGGAAAGGGGTAGAACAGAGAGCTCGGGCTCAACGGAGGGTTTATATAGTATGATCTTTAGCCCCGGTTGGTTATACGAACCGGGACTAAAGGTGAATCTCTAGTCCCGGTCCATGCCACGAACCGGGACTAAAGGTGTTGGTGGGCCCCAACCTGACACCAGCCTGCCACCACCTCTTTAGTCCCGGTTCGTGGCACGAACCAGTACTAGAGGTTCGCCACAAACTGGGACTAATGAGCGCTGCCCGCCTAGCCGTTGCAACCGGCACTAATGGTCACATTAATGTCGGTTCATTCATAAACTGATGCTAATGAGCTAAACATTAGGACCTTTTTGTACTAGTGATGTCTTACTTTATTTTGCAAATTGCACATGTACAGTTAATCACATTTAGTTGATGCGCAAAAAGAAAATCACATTTAGTTAGCTTAGTGATAGCCACAACAGCTTTGCCGCAGGGAAGTTGTAAATTGTTGCGTGTTTGTCATACATGTACAACTAAATCACTATATACAGAATATGATCCTTAGTGATTATCGTTATTTATTGCCTTACATCTTAATTAATAATGGCAATGTATGAAAATTAGTGCATAGTTCATTATTTGTATTTACTAATATGAACATACCGTGCACACATGATATACGCCTTAGCACATGGCCCCTCGCCCAACCTCCTAATCTATCAGGCATACGATATCAACAGATACACGTTCTACACGGAGGCCAAAGATATGGACAGTGATGATCAGAACTCAGGGTGACGATGGAATGCATGACCGGCAGCGACAAGGGCGCAACTAAAAGATTTTACGGAAGGGTCGAGGAGATCTGGGAGCTTGACTACTCTGGACTGCACAACACGACGATGTTTCGTGTCAGATGGGCTAAGAATGTCGAAAGAGAAAACCAGAATTTCACTACCATGACTATACCCGACGCCAACAGCGCTACCGTGAACGCTATCGTAAAAAATGAGCCATGGGTACACACTAAGCACGTGACACAATGCTTCTTCATAACCGACTCGCGCAATCCCAGCCGTGTTGTCGTGAGGAGAGGCAAAAGGAACATCATTGGAATGGATGGAGTCGCCAACGAGGAAGACTATGATCAGTACGGAAACCCAATGAGGGAAGATGATGATGATGATGAAGTACACGTCAAAAGAAGAATCAATACTACATTACCTAACAAAAACCGTACTCCATGGAAAAGGCAAAGTCACAATGAGGGGCTCAATTATTCTTCAACGAACAAGAAGGGAAAGAAGATGACTCAAAAATGAAAATGTCAACGCTGAGGAACCGTATGTTATCGGTCAAATGATGTAATATATATGTTCCTATTTTGTATACACACTTAGTTAACTGCTCTCGGAAAAAAAGTGAGAGAAAATAAAGGAAAACAAACGAGAAAACTGTTACTGGTTCTAGTAGCAGCGCATTTTTCAGAAAAGAGCTACAGCTAGTCAAGGTAGCACTAGCGGTTTCAACACGAAACCGCTATAGCTACCTCGAGTAGCTATATCGCGTTTTGCCTAAACGCGCTACGACTATGCCCACTTAACCCCGAAAATCCCCACTCCTCTCTTCTTGCCGCATCTTTTCCCCCAAATCCCCACAATCTCTCTTCCCCCGTCGCGCCGCAGGAGCCCTCGCCGCGCCTCTGTGCTCGCCCCGACCCCGACGCCGACCGACCCCGGCGTAGGCTCCGGCCCC